>NC_137896.1:139273316-139279090 GCF_963455335.1 Martes martes | reverse complement strand
CCTAACCCTAACCCTAACCCTAACCCTAACCCTAACCCTAACCCTAACCCTAACCCTAACCCTAACCCTAACCCTAACCCTAACCCTAACCCTAACCCTAACCCTAACCCTAACCCTAACCCTAACCCTAACCCTAACCCTAACCCTAACCCTAACCCTAACCCTAACCCTAACCCTAACCCTAACCCTAACCCTAACCCTAACCCTAACCCTAACCCTAACCCTAACCCTAACCCTAACCCTAACCCTAACCCTAACCCTAACCCTAACCCTAACCCTAACCCTAACCCTAACCCTAACCCTAACCCTAACCCTAACCCTAACCCTAACCCTAACCCTAACCCTAACCCTAACCCTAACCCTAACCCTAACCCTAACCCTAACCCTAACCCTAACCCTAACCCTAACCCTAACCCTAACCCTAACCCTAACCCTAACCCTAACCCTAACCCTAACCCTAACCCTAACCCTAACCCTAACCCTAACCCTAACCCTAACCCTAACCCTAACCCTAACCCTAACCCTAACCCTAACCCTAACCCTAACCCTAACCCTAACCCTAACCCTAACCCTAACCCTAACCCTAACCCTAACCCTAACCCTAACCCTAACCCTAACCCTAACCCTAACCCTAACCCTAACCCTAACCCAACCCTAACCCTAACCCTAACCCTAACCCTAACCCTAACCCTAACCCTAACCCTAACCCTAACCCTAACCCTAACCCTAACCCTAACCCTAACCCTAACCCTAACCCTAACCCTAACCCTAACCCTAACCCTAACCCTAACCCTAACCCTAACCCTAACCCTAACCCTAACCCTAACCCTAACCCTAACCCTAACCCTAACCCTAACCCTAACCCTAACCCTAACCCTAACCCTAACCCTAACCCTAACCCTAACCCTAACCCTAACCCTAACCCTAACCCTAACCCTAACCCTAACCCTAACCCTAACCCTAACCCTAACCCTAACCCTAACCCTAACCCTAACCCTAACCCTAACCCTAACCCTAACCCTAACCCTAACCCTAACCCTAACCCTAACCCTAACCCTAACCCTAACCCTAACCCTAACCCTAACCCTAACCCTAACCCTAACCCTAACCCTAACCCTAACCCTAACCCTAACCCTAACCCTAACCCTAACCCTAACCCTAACCCTAACCCTAACCCTAACCCTAACCCTAACCCTAACCCTAACCCTAACCCTAACCCTAACCCTAACCCTAACCCTAACCCTAACCCTAACCCTAACCCTAACCCTAACCCTAACCCTAACCCTAACCCTAACCCTAACCCTAACCCTAACCCTAACCCTAACCCTAACCCTAACCCTAACCCTAACCCTAACCCTAACCCTAACCCTAACCCTAACCCTAACCCTAACCCTAACCCTAACCCTAACCCTAACCCTAACCCTAACCCTAACCCTAACCCTAACCCTAACCCTAACCCTAACCCTAACCCTAACCCTAACCCTAACCCTAACCCTAACCCTAACCCTAACCCTAACCCTAACCCTAACCCTAACCCTAACCCTAACCCTAACCCTAACCCTAACCCTAACCCTAACCCTAACCCTAACCCTAACCCTAACCCTAACCCTAACCCTAACCCTAACCCTAACCCTAACCCTAACCCTAACCCTAACCCTAACCCTAACCCTAACCCTAACCCTAACCCTAACCCTAACCCTAACCCTAACCCTAACCCTAACCCTAACCCTAACCCTAACCCTAACCCTAACCCTAACCCTAACCCTAACCCTAACCCTAACCCTAACCCTAACCCTAACCCTAACCCTAACCCTAACCCTAACCCTAACCCTAACCCTAACCCTAACCCTAACCCTAACCCTAACCCTAACCCTAACCCTAACCCTAACCCTAACCCTAACCCTAACCCTAACCCTAACCCTAACCCTAACCCTAACCCTAACCCTAACCCTAACCCTAACCCTAACCCTAACCCTAACCCTAACCCTAACCCTAACCCTAACCCTAACCCTAACCCTAACCCTAACCCTAACCCTAACCCTAACCCTAACCCTAACCCTAACCCTAACCCTAACCCTAACCCTAACCCTAACCCTAACCCTAACCCTAACCCTAACCCTAACCCTAACCCTAACCCTAACCCTAACCCTAACCCTAACCCTAACCCTAACCCTAACCCTAACCCTAACCCTAACCCTAACCCTAACCCTAACCCTAACCCTAACCCTAACCCTAACCCTAACCCTAACCCTAACCCTAACCCTAACCCTAACCCTAACCCTAACCCTAACCCTAACCCTAACCCTAACCCTAACCCTAACCCTAACCCTAACCCTAACCCTAACCCTAACCCTAACCCTAACCCTAACCCTAACCCTAACCCTAACCCTAACCCTAACCCTAACCCTAACCCTAACCCTAACCCTAACCCTAACCCTAACCCTAACCCTAACCCTAACCCTAACCCTAACCCTAACCCTAACCCTAACCCTAACCCTAACCCTAACCCTAACCCTAACCCTAACCCTAACCCTAACCCTAACCCTAACCCTAACCCTAACCCTAACCCTAACCCTAACCCTAACCCTAACCCTAACCCTAACCCTAACCCTAACCCTAACCCTAACCCTAACCCTAACCCTAACCCTAACCCTAACCCTAACCCTAACCCTAACCCTAACCCTAACCCTAACCCTAACCCTAACCCTAACCCTAACCCTAACCCTAACCCTAACCCTAACCCTAACCCTAACCCTAACCCTAACCCTAACCCTAACCCTAACCCTAACCCTAACCCTAACCCTAACCCTAACCCTAACCCTAACCCTAACCCTAACCCTAACCCTAACCCTAACCCTAACCCTAACCCTAACCCTAACCCTAACCCTAACCCTAACCCTAACCCTAACCCTAACCCTAACCCTAACCCTAACCCTAACCCTAACCCTAACCCTAACCCTAACCCTAACCCTAACCCTAACCCTAACCCTAACCCTAACCCTAACCCTAACCCTAACCCTAACCCTAACCCTAACCCTAACCCTAACCCTAACCCTAACCCTAACCCTAACCCTAACCCTAACCCTAACCCTAACCCTAACCCTAACCCTAACCCTAACCCTAACCCTAACCCTAACCCTAACCCTAACCCTAACCCTAACCCTAACCCTAACCCTAACCCTAACCCTAACCCTAACCCTAACCCTAACCCTAACCCTAACCCTAACCCTAACCCTAACCCTAACCCTAACCCTAACCCTAACCCTAACCCTAACCCTAACCCTAACCCTAACCCTAACCCTAACCCTAACCCTAACCCTAACCCTAACCCTAACCCTAACCCTAACCCTAACCCTAACCCTAACCCTAACCCTAACCCTAACCCTAACCCTAACCCTAACCCTAACCCTAACCCTAACCCTAACCCTAACCCTAACCCTAACCCTAACCCTAACCCTAACCCTAACCCTAACCCTAACCCTAACCCTAACCCTAACCCTAACCCTAACCCTAACCCTAACCCTAACCCTAACCCTAACCCTAACCCTAACCCTAACCCTAACCCTAACCCTAACCCTAACCCTAACCCTAACCCTAACCCTAACCCTAACCCTAACCCTAACCCTAACCCTAACCCTAACCCTAACCCTAACCCTAACCCTAACCCTAACCCTAACCCTAACCCTAACCCTAACCCTAACCCTAACCCTAACCCTAACCCTAACCCTAACCCTAACCCTAACCCTAACCCTAACCCTAACCCTAACCCTAACCCTAACCCTAACCCTAACCCTAACCCTAACCCTAACCCTAACCCTAACCCTAACCCTAACCCTAACCCTAACCCTAACCCTAACCCTAACCCTAACCCTAACCCTAACCCTAACCCTAACCCTAACCCTAACCCTAACCCTAACCCTAACCCTAACCCTAACCCTAACCCTAACCCTAACCCTAACCCTAACCCTAACCCTAACCCTAACCCTAACCCTAACCCTAACCCTAACCCTAACCCTAACCCTAACCCTAACCCTAACCCTAACCCTAACCCTAACCCTAACCCTAACCCTAACCCTAACCCTAACCCTAACCCTAACCCTAACCCTAACCCTAACCCTAACCCTAACCCTAACCCTAACCCTAACCCTAACCCTAACCCTAACCCTAACCCTAACCCTAACCCTAACCCTAACCCTAACCCTAACCCTAACCCTAACCCTAACCCTAACCCTAACCCTAACCCTAACCCTAACCCTAACCCTAACCCTAACCCTAACCCTAACCCTAACCCTAACCCTAACCCTAACCCTAACCCTAACCCTAACCCTAACCCTAACCCTAACCCTAACCCTAACCCTAACCCTAACCCTAACCCTAACCCTAACCCTAACCCTAACCCTAACCCTAACCCTAACCCTAACCCTAACCCTAACCCTAACCCTAACCCTAACCCTAACCCTAACCCTAACCCTAACCCTAACCCTAACCCTAACCCTAACCCTAACCCTAACCCTAACCCTAACCCTAACCCTAACCCTAACCCTAACCCTAACCCTAACCCTAACCCTAACCCTAACCCTAACCCTAACCCTAACCCTAACCCTAACCCTAACCCTAACCCTAACCCTAACCCTAACCCTAACCCTAACCCTAACCCTAACCCTAACCCTAACCCTAACCCTAACCCTAACCCTAACCCTAACCCTAACCCTAACCCTAACCCTAACCCTAACCCTAACCCTAACCCTAACCCTAACCCTAACCCTAACCCTAACCCTAACCCTAACCCTAACCCTAACCCTAACCCTAACCCTAACCCTAACCCTAACCCTAACCCTAACCCTAACCCTAACCCTAACCCTAACCCTAACCCTAACCCTAACCCTAACCCTAACCCTAACCCTAACCCTAACCCTAACCCTAACCCTAACCCTAACCCTAACCCTAACCCTAACCCTAACCCTAACCCTAACCCTAACCCTAACCCTAACCCTAACCCTAACCCTAACCCTAACCCTAACCCTAACCCTAACCCTAACCCTAACCCTAACCCTAACCCTAACCCTAACCCTAACCCTAACCCTAACCCTAACCCTAACCCTAACCCTAACCCTAACCCTAACCCTAACCCTAACCCTAACCCTAACCCTAACCCTAACCCTAACCCTAACCCTAACCCTAACCCTAACCCTAACCCTAACCCTAACCCTAACCCTAACCCTAACCCTAACCCTAACCCTAACCCTAACCCTAACCCTAACCCTAACCCTAACCCTAACCCTAACCCTAACCCTAACCCTAACCCTAACCCTAACCCTAACCCTAACCCTAACCCTAACCCTAACCCTAACCCTAACCCTAACCCTAACCCTAACCCTAACCCTAACCCTAACCCTAACCCTAACCCTAACCCTAACCCTAACCCTAACCCTAACCCTAACCCTAACCCTAACCCTAACCCTAACCCTAACCCTAACCCTAACCCTAACCCTAACCCTAACCCTAACCCTAACCCTAACCCTAACCCTAACCCTAACCCTAACCCTAACCCTAACCCTAACCCTAACCCTAACCCTAACCCTAACCCTAACCCTAACCCTAACCCTAACCCTAACCCTAACCCTAACCCTAACCCTAACCCTAACCCTAACCCTAACCCTAACCCTAACCCTAACCCTAACCCTAACCCTAACCCTAACCCTAACCCTAACCCTAACCCTAACCCTAACCCTAACCCTAACCCTAACCCTAACCCTAACCCTAACCCTAACCCT